>NC_048567.1:71398099-71415599 GCF_013265735.2 Oncorhynchus mykiss
ATAAATTGCAATGTTCGTACTGTGAGACGCCTAAGACAGCGCTACAGGGAGACAGGACGGACAGCTGATCGTCCTCGCGGTGGCAGACCACATGTAACAACAGGATCAGTACATCTGAACATCACACCTGCGGGACAGGTACAGGATGGCAACAACAACTGCCCAAGTTACACCAGGAACACACAATCCCTCCATCAGTGCTCAGACTGTCCGCAATAGGCTGAGAGAGGCTGGACTGAGGGCTTGTAGGCCTGTAGTAAGGCAGGTCCTCATCAGACATCACCGGCAACGACGTCACCTATGGGTGCATACCCACCGTTGCTGGACCAGACAGAACTGGCAAAAAGGTTCTCTTCACTGACGAGTCTCGGTTTAGTCTCACCAGTGATGGTCGGATTCACGTTTATCTTCGAAGGAATGAGCTTTACACCAAGGCCTGTACTCTGGAGAGGGATCGATTTGGAGGTGAAGGGTCCATCATGGTCTGGGTCGCTGTGTCACAGCATCATCGAACTGAGCTTGTTGTCATTGCAGGCAATCTCAATGCTGTGCATTACAGGGAAGACATCCTTCTCTCTCATGTGGTACCCTTCCTGCAGGCTCATCCTGAAATGACCCTGCAGCATGACAATGCCACCAGCCATACTGCTCATTCTGTGTGATTTCCTGCAAGACAGGAATGTCAGTGCTCTGCTATGGCCAGCGAAGACCCCAATCCCATTGAGTATATCTGGGACCTGTTGGATCGGAGGATGAGGGCTAGGGCCATTCCCCCCAGAAATGTCCGGAAACTTGCAGGTGCCATGGTGGAAGAGTGTGGTAACATCTCACAGTAAGAACTGGCAAATCTGGTGCAGTCCATGAGGAGGAGATGCACTGCAGTACTTAATGCAGCTGGTGGCCACACCAGATACTGACTTACTTTTGATTTTGAACCCCCCTCCCCTTTGTTCAGGGACACATTATTCCATTTTTGTCAGTCACATGTCTGTGGAACTTGTTCAGTTTATGTCTCAGTTGTTGAATCTTGTTATGTACAAATATTTACTCATTAACTTTGCTGAAAATAAACACAGTTGACAGTGAGAGGATGTTTATTTTTTTGCTGAGTTTAAATCGATAATAATACATTATCACCTACTGTTGTGTTAGATCTTTTTATTTACTTAAGTTCTTGTGAACATTACAAGTTTTGAACTTCTATTTGCTATTTATTGCCTGTAGGCCTCATTGACCTGAGCTCATACAACTAGTTTTTGAGTAAGAAAAAGCATAATTTAGGGATTATTTTTGACTAAAACAAATACTCAGATGAAACATATTGGGCTATTTATCACAGACTACTTTTGTGTCAAAGTTTAACAAGGACTCTCTCCTCCTCACGAGTGTCGTGATCAAAGATATGATCAAGAGCCTCACGTACTGTATAGTGTTTTGTCATTGTGCTGCCACAGAATGAATTGTGCGCAAGGCCTCAAAAACGCTTTATAGACCAGAGCTGCTAGAAAGGTTCTATATATTATTAAAACAATGTTGTGATTGTTTGTGAGAATGCCAACCGGTGTGATTCCTGTGGGGCAAAGCTTCTATTGGGGAAAGGTTTTTGTTGGGTTTGCCATGGAAGCCCCCCCAAAAATGTAATTACTTCGCTACTACAGCCTATTTATTGCCTTACCTCCTCTCGCCATTTGCACACACTCTATATAGACTTTTTTTTTCTATTGTATTATTGACTGTACGCTTGTTTATTCCATGTGTAACTTTGTGTTGTTGTTTGTGTCGCACTGCTTTGCTTTATCTTGGCCAGGTTGTAAATGAGAACTTGTTCTCAACTAGGCTACCTGGTTAAATAAAGGTGAAATAAAATGTTAAAAGAGGAGTGAGGTGTATGTGTGTGCTCAAACACACATGCATTTGGGGGTCTGGGAGAGGAAGTGTGTCCATCTGATGAATGGGCATGTGCCTGAACTCAATTTTATACACTAATTGTAGTCTCTCCCATTAATGTCTAATGACCGGTCATTTTTGACTGGGAACACCACAGGTGTACAAAAGTTCAATAAAACACCCAAAATGGAATTGAAATCATCTAAGTATATTTTGTGTGTTCAAATGCCCTGTGTGGACAAAGTCATGAGAGAAAACTTGTAAATCGGTCCAATTTGACCTGAACACAGCAGGAGTAGCTTGAAGCACAAGCATTTTGCTACACCCGCAATAACATCTGCTAAACGCGTGTATGAGTTGATTTGACCTCCCGTTTCCCCTCCTCTCCAAATCTTCTCTCTCCCTCTCCCTCTCCCCTCTCCCTCTCCCCTCTGCCTCTCCCCTCTCCCTCTCCCCTCTGCCTCTCCCCTCTGCCTCTCCCCTCTGCCTCTCCCCTCTGCCTCTCCCTTTGCCTCTCCCCTCTCCCTCTCCACTCTTCTCTCTCCCTCTCCCCTCTCTCCCTCTCCCCTCTGCCTCTCCCTCTCCCTCTCCACTCTTCTCTCTCCCTCTCCCCTCTCCCTCTCCCCTCTCCACTCTTCTCTCTCCCTCTCCCCACTCTCCCCACTCTTCTCTCTCCCTCTCCCCTCTCCCTCTCCCCTCTCCCTCTTCTCTCTCCCTCCTCCACTCTTCTCTCTCCCCTCTGCCTCTCCCCTCCCCTCTCCCTCTCCACTCTTCTCTCTCCCTCTCCCCTCTCCCTCTCCACTCTTCTCTCTCCCTCTCCCCTCTCCCTTCTCCACTCTTCTCTCTCCCTCTCCCCTCTCCCTCTCCCCACTCTTCTCTCTCCCTCTCCCCTCTCCCTCTCCCCTCTCCCTCTTCTCTCTCCCTCCTCCACTCTTCTCTCTCCCCTCTGCCTCTCCCCTCTCCCTCTCCCTCTCCACTCTTCTCTCTCCCTATCCCTCCCCCCTCTCCCTCTCCCTCTCCCTCTCCCTCTCCCTCTCCCCTCTCCCCTCTTCTCTCTCCCCTCTCCCTCTCCACTCTTCTCTCTCCCTCTCCTCTCTCCACTCTTCTCTCTCCCTCTCCCCTCTCCCTCTCCTCTCTCTACTCTTCTCTCTCCCTCTCCCTCTCCTCTCTCCACTCTTCTCTCTCCCTCTCCCTCTCCTCTCTCCACTCTTCTCTCTCCCTCTCCCTCTCCCTCTCCCCTCTGCCCAGTTCCCTGCAGGGGTGATGTGCTCATCAGAGCACTTTATTAGATACATGCACCATTACATCAATAATTGGTGGGAGGCTGAGGGAGTGACAGGGAATTAGCATGTGTGTGTGTCTGTGCACATGTGCTTGTTTAGAGAAAGAGGTAGAAAAGTGTGGACTATTAGGGTTGTGATTACTGGATACTGAGGGGATATTGATTTATAGGTTTTCTACTACAGTCGCACCATTCAGGCTCACAGTGACCCAGTTTCCTCAGCACCCATACATTTGCGATAATCCCCTAGGAAACTGGCTTTACTCTGCCTCTACTGCATTTGTAGAAGGAGCCAGGTAGCGACACAAAATGAAGCACTTAAACGTACATGCTGAATCATGTAGCTGCATTGTAAATCAGAGATATTTATTTCCCTTCTGACTACCCTTCCTGTTTCCCCCTATCCTTCTTTCACTCCCTCCTTCCTTCACTCCCTCCTTCCCCCTATCCTTCCTTCACTCCCTCCTTCCCTCTATCCTTTCTTCACTCCCTCCTTCCCTCTATCCTTTCTTCACTCCCTCCTTCCCTCTCTCCTTCCTTCACTCCCTCCTTACCTCTCTCCTTTCTTCACTCCCTCCTTCCTTCTCTCCTTCCCTCTCTCCTTCCCTCCATCTCTCTGCACTGAATGAATATATGTTTTTTATATGGTGTGTAAATCACCCAATGATTCATTCTGCAGCTAATTGACTCAATCAACAGCAGTATGAAGAGAGCAGAGAGAGATGGACAGAAGATGAGAGGAAGAGATGGATAGAAGATGAGAGGAAGAGAGGAAGGAGAGATGGACAGAAGATGAGAGGAAGGGGAGATGGACAGAAGATGAGAGGAAGGAGAGATGGACAGAAGATGAGAGGAAGATAGGAAGAGAGATGGACAGAAGATGAGAGGAAGGAGAGATGGACAGAAGATGAGAGGAAGAGAGGAAGGAGAGATGGACAGAAGATGAGAGGAAGGAGAGATGGACAGAAGATGAGAGGAAGAGAGGAAGGAGAGATGGACAGAAGATGAGAGGAAGGAGAGATGGATAGAAGATGAGAGGAAGAGAGGAAGGAGAGATGGACAGAAGATGAGAGGAAGAGAGGAGGGAGATATAGATAGAAGAAGAGAGGAAGGAGAGATGGACAGAAGATGAGAGGAAGAGAGGAGGTAGATATAGATAGAAGAAGAGAGGAAGGAGAAATGGACAGAAGATGAGAGGAAGGAGAGATGGATAGAAGATGAGAGGAAGAGAGGAGGGAGATATAGACAGAAGAAGAGAGGAAGAGATGGACAGAAGATGAGAGGAAGAGAGGAGGGAGATATAGACAGAAGAAGAGAGGGATGAATAGTATAGAAATAGAGTGACGGGTGGAAGGGGTAGAAAATAAGAGAGGATAAAGAGAGAAATGCATTGCTGATATGAGTGAGGGAAGAGAGAAGAGAGAGAATCTGGAAGTGTAGTAAGAGAGAGAGTAAAGGATTAGATGGAGCAACAGACAGGAGAGAGAGAGAGAGAGAGAGAGAGAGAGAGAGACAGAGACAGAGGGGGAGACAGAGAGAGAGGTATAGAGACAGAGAGCGAGGGAGAGAGACAGAGAGAGACAGAGAAACAGTGAGAGACAAAGAGAGCGAGAGACAGACAGAGAGAGAGAGTGACAGAGACAGTGAGAGAGAGACAGGCAGAGAGAGAGAGACGGCGAGAGAGAGACAGCGAGAGAGAGGCAGAGAGCGAGGCAGAGAGAGAGAGACAGGCAGAGAGAGAGAGAGACGTCGAGAGAGAGCGAGGCAAAGAGAGAGAGAGAGAGAGAGCGAGAGATGTAGATTAAGATAGAGAGGTCAAGGAGGACTGGTGTTCTGTGAATCCTTCCTCAACTCATATGTGTCAGCTCTTGTTATCTTTGGAGTCTAGAAAGTATCCCCCTTTCTCTTACTTCATCGTTCATCCCTTTCCCCCCTACCCTCTTTTTAAATGAGCGTGCACTCATAGCTAACTACGTCACATCTCTCATTGTCTTGGGATATTAGAGAGCATCCCTTCCTTTCCCTCTCTTTATCTCTCTGTTTCTTATCTTCATCTTTATCTCTCTATTTTCTCTCTCTTTACAGTATGTGCACACTGTTAAAAGTGGTGTTCTTCATCTGAAGTGCTTTTACAGATTGGAATGATTGAAAATTACACGTTGGCTCATTCAAACTATTCAATTCAATTTGTCTGAAATCACCTACATTTCAATTGAACAATGTGATCTTTTTTATTTGAATAAAAGCTAAATTCCTTTCAACACCTCATGCACATGCACTTTGAATAGCTGTGGGGTCAATGTAGCAGTGGCAGCCTATCAGCAGAGTTAGAGGCATAATGGGGTCTTTCAGTATGTTATTTTTGCCCACCTGTCAGAGGGAATGTCATTCCAGATAATGTGGTCTATTGTATTCGTAATTCAAACTCAACCTTGAACACTGCCATGCCAGCATCTGCAATGATACTTGTGTAAGTGCATGTGACACTAAAGCGCCTGTCAAGATTTCTGTTTAGAAAAGGAAAAATAAGTTGACTGTTGAAAGAAATAGGTTGCAAGTTGAAATATACACCACTGGTCAAAAGTTTTAGAACACCTACATTCAATGTTTTTTCTTTATTTTAACTATTTTCTACTTTGTAGACTAATAGTGAAGACATCAAAACTATGAAATAACACATGGAATCATGTAGTGTTAAACAAATAAACAAATAAATAAAAATATATATATTTTAGATTCTTCAAATTATATTTTTATTTATCTAGGCAAGTCAGTTAAGAACAAATTCTTATTTTCAATGACGGCCTAGGAACAGTGGGTTAACTGCCTGTTCAGGGGAAGAACGACACCTTGGGGGTTTGAACTTGCTACCTTCCAGTTATTAGCCCAACGCTCTAACCACTAGGCTACCCTGCCACCCTTTAAATAGCCACCCTTTGCCTTGATGACAGCTTTGCACGCTCTTGGCATTCTCTCAACCAGCTTCATGAGGGAGTCACCTGGAATGCATTTCAATTAACAGGTGTGCCTTATTAAAATTTAATTTGTGGTATTTCTTTCCTTCTTATTGCGTTTGAGCCAACAGAAGATAGCCCTAGTTGGTAAAAGACCAAGTCCATATTATGGCAAGAACAGCTCAAATAAGCAAAGAGAAACGACAGTCCATCATTACTTTAAGACATGAAGGTCAGTCAATACGGAAAATCTCAAGAACTTTTAAAGTTTCTTCAAGTGAAGTTGCAAAAAACGTCAAGCGCTATGATGAAACTGGCTCTCATGAGGACAGGAAAGGAAGACCCAGAGTTACCTCTGCTGCAGAGAATAAGTTCATTAGAGGTACCAGCCTCAGAAATTGCAGCCCAAATGAATGCTTCACAGAGTTCAAGTAACAAACACATCTCAGCATCAACTATTCAGAGGAAACAGTGTGAATCAGGCCTACATGGTTGAATTTCTGCAAAGAAACCACTTCTAAAGGACACCAATAATAAGAAGAGACTTGCTTGGGCCAAGAAGCACAAGCAATGCACATTAGACCGGTGAAAATCTGTCCTTTCATCTGATGAGTCCAAATTTGAGATTTTTGGTTCCAACCGCTGTGTCTTTGTGAGACGCGGTGTGGGTGAACAGATGATCTCTGCATGTGTATTTCCCACCATAAAGCATGGAGGAGGAGGTGTTATGGTGTGGGGATGTTTTTCTGGTGACACTGTCTTTTAACTATTTTGAATTCAAGGCACACTTAACCAGCATGGCTACCACAGCATTCTGCAGCGATACGCCATCCCATCTGGTTTGAGCTTAGTGGGACTATCCTTTGTTTTTCAACAGGACAATGACCCAGCACACCTCCAGGTTGTGTAAGGGCTATTTTACCAAGAAGGAGAGTGATGGAGTGCTGCATCATATGACCTGGCCTCCACAATCTCCCGACCTCAACCAAATTGATATGGTTTGGGATGAGTCGGACCGCAGAGTGAAGGAAAAGAAGCTAACAAGTGCTGAGCATATGTGGACTGTTGGAAAAGCATTCCGGGTGAAGCTGGTTGAGAGAATGCCAAGCGTGTGCAAAGCTTTCATCAAGGCAAATGGTGGCTATTTGAAGATTCTCAAATATAAAATATAACTTTTTTGTGTTACTTCATGATTCCTTATGTGTTATTTCATAGTTTTGATGTATTCACTATTATTCTACATAGTAGAAAATAGTAAATATAAAGAAAAACCCTTGAATGAGTAGGTGTTCTAAAACTTTTGACCGGTAGTGCAGGTTTGGTAGTAATCAAATAACAATTGTCATTTAATCACACATTTTTTTTTCAATCTCATTTTAAAGTGTATGTGTATTTTTGCCTGTCTCATGTCTCTGTGAGTCAGTAAGTCCCTGTGCAGTATGGGTGTTTCAAGCATGTCCTTCAGGGTCTGCCAGTCACGATTTCATACACACTGAGAACGGAGAGATGAAGGGAAGGATGAAGGAGGGCAATGGTGGGAATGGGGGTGGAGGTCCTCATGTGAAGGGATCATTCCATGGATGGATAGATGGATGATTGGAAGTAGAAAGCAGTGGAGGGAGGGAGTGTGGTAGATTCATCCCAGAGGGCTACCTTCCTGTCAAACACAATCACAGCCCACTTACAGAAAGAGAGAGAAAGAGCGGATGGGGGTTAAGAGAGGAAGAGTTAAAGAAAGAAAGAGTTACTGAGAGGGAGAGAGAGAGAGAAAGAGCGGATGGGGGTTAAGAGAGGAAGAGTTAAAGAAAGAAAGAGTTACTGAGAGGGAGAGAGAGAGAGAAAGAGCGGATGGGGGTTAAGAGAGGAAGAGTTAAAGAAAGAAAGAGTTACTGAGAGGGAGAGAGAGAGAGAAAGAGCGGATGGGGGTTAAGAGAGGAAGAGTTAAAGAAAGAAAGAGTTACTGAGAGGGAGAGAGAGAGAGAAAGAGCGGATGGGGGTTAAGAGAGGAAGAGTTAAAGAAAGAAAGAGTTACTGAGAGGGAGAGAGAGAGAGAAAGAGCGGATGGGGGTTAAGAGAGGAAGAGTTAAAGAAAGAAAGAGTTACTGAGAGGGAGAGAGAGAGAGAAAGAGCGGATGGGGGTTAAGAGAGGAAGAGTTAAAGAAAGAAAGAGTTACTGAGAGGGAGAGAGAGAGAGAGAGTACAGCAGCAATTGTAAGGTATTTCATTAGTCACCTTCACACTGTACATGTCGACATACCTGTATGCCTGGGTTTCCATGCCAACCACTCTCGTGTTTTTTGTGTGTCTGTGTGCATGCCCACGTGTGTGTAGATCTCCCAGGAGAGGAATGACCATATTTTACCATCATTATCTTTCACACTAATTATATTGTGCGATTCCTTCCTGATAGATTGGGGATGGAGTGACTGGTGGAGAGAAAGAGGGGGGAGAGAGAGAGTTGTTTCAGAGCTTTATAGAGGTGTCATCAGGAGGTGATGAAGGTCAACTGGTTCAACACTTGCCTGGCAAACATTAAATTATCCAGTGTTTCACAACCGCTGGTCCTTAGACTGATACTAGTATTGGGGATGGTGCTGAGCACAGATGCTTGTCTGAAGCCTATAGTCAATTATCATGGGTTAGTTTTAATGTTAGTAATTGTACTCTCACCCAGTGCTGTCAATGAGTTAGACTTCAGGCTATCCGTTGTTTAGGTTGATGGTATAGTGTCACGGTGTAACAGTGTGTAAGCAGGAGTTCACACACTGAACATGTCTGCTCTATCCTAGTGTCACAGGGGGATCTGAACACCGAGTCCAACTCATGTCTGCTTTATCCCAGTGTCACAGGGGGGATCTGAACACCGAATCCAACTCATGTCTGCTCTATCCTAGTGTCACAGAGGGGATCTAAACACAGAGTCCAACTCATGTCTGCTACACCAGCCCAACATCAGTTGTAGGAAAGTGTGTCTAGCACAGCCGTGTTAGCTGAGTGTTACTGTGGCGTTGACATCTTAGTTTTCCTTTCTTCTATCCCAGCCCTCCGCCCTTCTGCCAGCTCTCCTAGTCATCCCCGAGGTAGTGTCAGATAAGACCAAACCCTTCGCAGCACTCTTCCTCTGCTCCTTGCTCTCCCAGAGACACCACCCTAGGAGGGAGGACGGGAGCCACAGCTCAGAGAGAGACAGGACACAAAGGAGAGATAATAAAATAAGCACCATTCCAAATCCAGCACAGCTACGTACACTCACAAGAAAAGGGTACGCTTAGGGTACAGTATTGTTCTCTGGGGTACACAAATATCAAAATACATATAATATACCTTCAGTGGTACGTATAATCTCACATGGTACGGTTCAGTGCAATTTACAGTGGCTTTCGAAAGTATTCACCCCCTTGGCATTTTTCCTATTTTGTTGCCTTACAACCTGGAATTAAAATATATATTTTTAAGGGTTTGTGTCATTTCATTTAAACAACATGCCTACCACTTTGGAGATGAAAAATATATTTTATTGTGAAATAAACAAGAAATAAGACAAAAAAACTGAAAACTTGAGCTTGCATAACTATTCACCCCCCCAAAGTCAATACTTTGTAGAGCCACCTTTTGCAGCAATTACAGCTGCGAGTCTCTTGGGGTATGTCTCTATAAGCTTGGCACATCTAGCCACTGGGATTTTTTCCCAATATTCAATGCAAAACTGCTCCAGATCATTCAAGTTGGATGGGTTCCGCTGGTGTACAGCAATCTTTAAGTCATACCACAGATTCTCAATTGGATTGTGGTCTGGGTTTTGACTCGGCCATTCCAGGACATTTAAACGTTTCCCCTTAAACCACTCGAGGGTTGCTTTAGCAGTATGCTTACGGTCATTGTCCTGCTGGAAGGTGAACCTCCGTCCCAGTCTCAAATCTCTGGGAGACTGAAACAGGTGTCCCTCAAGGATTTCCCTGTATTTGTTTTTTCGCTTATTTTTTTCTTTAAGCAATGGCTTTTTTCTGGCCACTCTTCCGTAAAGCCCAGCTCTGTGGAGTGTACGGTTTAAAGTGGTCCTATGGACAGATACCCCAATCTCCACTGAGGAGCTTCTCTGATTAATGCCCTCCTTGCCTGGTCTGTGAGCTTTGGTGGGCAGCCCTCTCTTGGCAGGTTTGTTTTCTTTCCATTTCTTAATAATGGATTTAATGGTGCTCCGTGGGATGTTCAAAGTTTCTGATATTTTTTATAACCCAACCCTGATCTGTACTTCTCCAGAACTTTTCCTCTGACCTGTTTGGAGAGCCCCTTGGTCTTCATGGTGCCGCTTGCTTGGTGGTGCCTCTTGCTTAGTGGTGTTACAGACTCTGGGGCCTATCAGAACAATTGTATATATACTGAGATCATGTGACAGATCATGTGACACTTAGATTGCACACAGGTGGACTTTATTTAACTAATTATGTGACTTCTGAAGGTAATTGTTTGCACCAGATCTTGTTTAGGAGCTTCATAGCAAAGGGGGTGAATACATATGCACACACCCCTTTTCCATTTCTTATTTTTGTGAATTTTTTGAAACAAGTAATTTTTTCCATTTCACTTCATCAATTTGGACTATTTTGTGTATGTCAGTTACATGAAATCCAAATGAAAATCTATTTAAATTACAGGTTGTAATGCAACAAAATAGGAAAAATGCCAAGGGGGATGAATGCTTTTGCAAGGCACTGTAGGATACACGTGCAGATAATCTAGAATTATGGAAAATATTATAACTAATATTTTGAATATAAAGGTACACTCATCACACACTCTCAAAAACCGTGCCCATCATTATCATATATGACAGTTCTGCTCAATTCAGTCTTGAGTAACAACATTTGAAATGGTGTTTTCTACATTGGATAAAAATACAGATTCAGAACTTGGAAAATTGCATATCGTACACTACAGTTGATGAACAGCGGGAAAGTAATTCTGCTTTGAAAGTTGATAAAGTTGTAGCCTCATTTGAGAAAATGGCCTTTGAATGTTTTGGTACCTACTGGAGAACCCTTTGTTGCATACACCCATTCAACATCGTTCACACCCTCTTAAGCTTTAGCCCCACCCATCTCTTTAAGTGTTGATTGTAGAATTCTGCCCTAATAACAGCAGTCAACACCCAAGCTAACTGGCTAACATTGGCTAGCTTGCTAGCTACTTCCATACACAAATGAGAGAACAGCTCACTGACCATTTTACTCGCCCTAGCAGAGATGGTTAGGCTGTTTTAAGGTTATCTAGATCGTTGGTGACTGCAACTGTGATGATGGCAAAAATGTACACTTTTTTGCCAACGTTTACTGAAACTGGCCATATTCAACGGGTGTTGAGTGTTTGTAAATTTGTCATTTATTCTGCACTCTGGCACATTCAGACAAGAGTGCTCTGAAATTGGAGTAGATAGCCAGAGCGAATTTACTAGCTACATCTATCAACAGTTGTTGCAGTGACATTCTATTGAAATGGTTACTTGCATAGTGGAGTCTTTTGTTAAAACATGTAGCTAGCTAGCTATCTAGGTAAACAATAAACAATGATCCCAACTCATGACGTTACTACCTTGCATGAATGTGCAGGTAGCTAACCAACCAGGTTCAATGTTTCCTAGCTTACATTAGCCTATAACTAGCAAACCAAATGAGATACGAGTAATATTACTACACAGATAATACACATATGGGACTCCCAATCACAACTGGTTGTGATACAGCCTGGAATCAAAACAGGGTCTGTAGTGACACCTCTAGCACTGAGATGCAGTGCATTAGACCACTGCGCCATTCGGGAGACCAAGTTAGCTAGCTGATCTACAGTAACAACAGCCGTCAAGCAGCCAAGCTAACTGGCTAACAAATGAGAGAACATCTCACTGACCATTTTACTCGCCCTATTGAAATGGATACTTGCATAGTTCTGCTAGCGGAACCCCTCGACAACATTCCGCTAAAAAGGCAGCGTGCAAAATTCAAAAATATTTTTTTGAAATATATAACTTTCACACATTAACAAGTCCAATAGAGCAAATGAAAGATAAACATCTTGTTATTCTACCCATCATGTCCGATTTCAAAAATGCTTTACAGCGAAAGCACAACATATGATTATGTTAGGTCATAGCCAAGTCAAAAAAACACACAGCCATTTTTCCAGCCAAAGATAGGAGTCACAAAAAGCAGAAATATAGATAAAATTAATCACTAACCTTTGATGATCTTCATCAGATGACACTCATAGGACATCATGTTACACAATACATGCATGTTTTGTTCGATAATGTGCATATTTATATTCAAAACTCTCAGTTTACATTGGCGCGTTACGTGCAGTAATGTTTTGATTCCAAAACATCCGGTGATTTTGCAGAAATACTCATAAACATTGATAAAAGATACAACTGTTATTCGGAGAATTAAATATTGACTTCTCCTTAATGCTACCGCTGTGTCAGATTTCTTTTTTAAAAATCAGGAAAAAGCATAATCTGAGAACGGCGCTCAGAGTCCAATCCAGCCAGAGAAATATCAAATATCAAATATCAAAATTATCAGAGTCAACAGAAGTTAGAAATAACACTATAAATATTCACTTACCTTTGACGATCTTCATCAGAAGGCACTCCCGGGAATCCCAGTTTGACAATAAATTACTGATTTGTTCCATAAAGTCCATCATTTATGTCCAAATAGCCACTTGATGTTAGCGTGTTCAGCCCAGTAATCCATCTTCGTGAGGCGCAAGCACTTCGTACAGACAAAAACTCGAAATATTCTGTTACAGGTCGTAGAAACAAGTCAAACAATGTATGGAATCAATCTTTAGGATGTTTTTAACATAAAACATCAATAATGTTCCAACCGGAGAATTCCTATGTCTGAAGAAAAGCATTGGAACGAGAGCTAACTCTGTCGGGAGCGCGCGTCACGAGCCTGAGACACTCTGCCAGACCACTGACTCAAACAGGTCTCATGAGCCCCTCCTTTATAGTAGAATCCTCAAACCAGTTTCTAAAGACGGTTGACATCTAGTGGAAGCCGTAGGAAGAGCAACTTGACTCCATAGACACTGTGTATTCGGTAGGCCAAGCTTTGAAAAACTACAAACCTCAGATATCCCACTTCCTGGTTGCAATTTTCTCAGGTTTTTGCCTGCCATATGAGTTCTGTTATACTCACAGACATCATTAAAACAGTTTTAGAAACTTCAGAGTGTTTTCCATTCCAATACCAATAATAACATGCATATATTAGCATCTGGGACAGAGTAGGAGGCAGTTCACTCTGGGCAAGCTATTCATTCAGAAGTGAAAATGCTGCCCCCAATCCCAAAAAGGCTACGACATGTAGCTAGCTAGCTCAACTCTGAACCATAATCCCAACACATGACGTTACTACCTTGCATTAATCTGTAGGTAGCTAACCAACCAGGTTCAATGTAAAGTCCATGCAACCTAGTATGTGACTTGTTAAGCACATTTTTACTCCTGAACTTATATTACTAATTTAGTCTTGCCATAATCAAAGGGTTTGAATACTTATTGACTGAAGACATTTCAGATTTTAATTGTAATTCATTTGTAAAAATGTCAAAAACATGATTCCAGGGCCTCCCGGGTGGCGCAGTGGTTAAGGGCGCTGTACTACTACTCTGTGCCATCAGAGTACCTGGGTTCGCGCCCAGGCTCTGTCGTAACCGGCCGCGACCGGGAGGTCCGTGGGGTGACGCACATTTGGCTTAGCGTCGCCCGGTTAGGGAGGACTTGGTCGGTAGGGGTGTCCTTGTCTCATCGCGCACCAGCGACTCCTGTGGCGGGCTGGGCGCAGTGTGCGCTAACCAAGGTGGCCAGGTGCACGGTGTTTCCTCCGGCGCATTGGTGCGGCTGGCTTCCGGGTTGGATGTGCACTGTGTTAAGAAGCAGTGCGGCTTGGTTGGGTTGTGTATCGGAGGACGCATGACTTTCAACCTTCGTCTCTCACGAGCCCGTACGGGAGTTGTAGCGATGAGACAAGATAGTAGCTACTACAACAATTGGATACCACAAAATTGGGGAGAAAAAGGGGTAAAATAAAATAAATTAAAAAAATTAAAAAAAACATGATTCCACTTTGACATTATAGGTGTGTAGGCCGCTGACAAAAAAAATCTACGTTTAATAAATGTGAAATCCAGGCTGTAACACAACTGAATGTGGACAAAGTCAATCCTGTGAATACTTTCTGAAGGCTCTCTAAATAACATTATTCTAAACTAATACTAATAATACTAATAATCTTAGTGGACTTAATGCACCTGCTACTGAGATAGTTGTTGCAGTTTAGATGGTTTAGGTAGTCTCACAAATAAAATATAATTGGCAGTCATTTTAAATGCAGGTTATGGGTGATTAATAAAAGTAAAACTAATTATATTTCCTAACTCTGTCTGGATAACAATAGAAATTGTATATCCCAACTCTCTGTCTGGATTCCAATAGGAATTGCATTTCACTTTGCAAGCCAGCAAGTTCGTTCAAAAGTTTGGGATCACTTAGAAATGTCCTTGTTTTTGAAAGAAAAGCTATTTTTTTGTCCATTAAAATAACATCAAATTGATCAGAAATACAGTGTAGACATTTTTAATGTTGTAAATGCAAATTCAACAGCTCAGGCACAACAGGTATGTGGCAGGGTCTACAGTCAATCACGGATTACAAAAAGAAAACCAGCCCCGTCGCGGACCAGGATGTCTTGCTCCCAGACAGACTAAACAACTTCTTTGCTCGCTTTGAGGACAATACAGTGCCACTGACACGGCCCGCTACCAAAACCTGTGGACTCTCCTTCACTGCAGCCGACGTGAGTAAAACAATTAAACGTGTCAACCCTCGCAAGGCTGCAGGCCCAGACGGCATCCCCAACCGCGTCCTCAGAGCATGCGCAGACCAGCTGGCTGGTGTGTTTACGGACATGTTCAATCATCCTTATCCCAGTCTGCTGTTCCCACATGCTTCAAGAGGGCCACCCTGCAAACTTCCTGTTCCCAAGAAAGCTAAACGACTACCGTCCTGTAGCACTCACTTCCATCATCATGAGGTGCTTTGAGAGACAAGTCAAGGACCATATCACCTCCTCCCTACATGACACCCTAGACCCACTCCAATTTGCTTACCGCCCCAATAGGTCCACAGACTACGCAATCGCAACCACACTGCACACTGCCCTAACCCATCTGGACAAGAGGAATACCTATGTGAGAATGCTGTTCATCGACTACAGTTCAGCATTTAACACCATGGTACCCTCCAAACTCATCATCAAGCTCGAGACCGTGGGTCTCGAACCCCGCCCTGTGCAACTGTGTACTGGACTTCCTGACGGGCCGCCCCCAGGTGGTGAGGGTAGGTAACAACATCTCCACCCCGCTGATCCGCAACACTGGTGCCCCACAAGGGTGCGTTCTGAGCCCTGTACTCCCTGTACTCCCTGTTTACCCACGACTGCGTGGCCACGCACACCTCCAACTCAATCATCAAGTTTGCAGACAACACTACAATGGTCAAAAGATGCATTTTTGATTGGAGACCCTATAAAAAGACATTTGTACCTTTTCCAAATATTTGCTTTTGTACCTGTACCACCTTGTCCTCTAAGGTACACGATTGGCTCTTTTAAGGTACGAACTGCAAAGCTACAATATGTACCTTGAAGTGTACAACTACAGTGAGAAGCGCAGATAATTGAGCGAGAAAGAGAGAGAGTAGAGATAGGACTAAGTACAGACAGAGTGAGCATAGCCTTGCTATTGAGAAAGGCCGCCATAGGCAGACCTGACTCTCAAGAGAGACAGGCCATGTGCACACAAAATGAGGTGGAAACTGAGCTGCACTTCCTAACCTCCTGTCAGATGTATGACCATATCAGAGACACATATTTCCCTCAGATTACACAGACCCACAAAGAATTCTAAAACAAATCCAATGTCGATTATCTCCCATCTATTGGGTGAAATACAGTTTGCCCTCACAGCAGCAAGATTTGTGACCTTTCACCACAAGAAAAGGGCAACCAGTGAAGAACAAACACCATTGTAAATACAACCCATATTTATATTTATTTGTTTTCCCTTTTGCACTTTAACTATTTACACATCATTACAACACTGTATATATACATAATATGACATTATAAATGTCTTTGTTCTTTTGGAACTTGTGTAATATTTACTCTATTACTTACTGTTCATTTTTTATGGTTTATTTAACTTTTGTTTATGATCTTTTTCACTTGCTTTGGTAATGTAAACATATGATTCCCATGCCAATAGAGCCCTTTGAATTGAATTGATAGGAGAGTAAACAGAGGGGTAGAGAAAGTTAAAAGAAAGTTCATGTTAAGCATGAACCAGGAAACTCTCTTCCTTAGCATGGTAGCATGCACAAGGCCAGAGCGTTTGATTGCAGTAAACACACACATTTTAAATACTTTATTTTAATTCACAAATCACATTACCGTTGAGAAGGATATATGGACAGAAAGCACCTTCTTCTCCACCCAGCAAGCCAACCCATGACAGCTGACACAGAGCAGTACCTCACTAGCTGCTTTGTCTTTGTCTTATGCAGGCCTGCATTCCGAAGGCCAGGCACTGATGTACATGGTCGAGACTCCCAAATATCAGCACTACTGATACACACACACACACTCTGTTAACCTTTACCATTTCCTGAGTTTTATCATCAGTTAGGTTTGTAGTTGGCTGGTTTGTAGTTGGTGGGGAGGGAGAGAGAGAGGCAGACATTTCCATATTGAGATTAGTGAAAGCAGCTTGACCTCAGTGAGAAGACATTATTGGCTTAGACAGACAGAGTTGATGTAAAAGATGAGTCAATTTCCTGCCTGGCTTACTGCTGTTTGATTGACACATCCGCGTTTGTGGACAGGGAAGGGGTGATGAGAGAGGGATAGAGAGTAAAAGGAGGGTAGAGGAAGAGGGACAGTTGTTAGATCCACGTTTGTGGACGGGGAGGGGGGTGATGAGAGAGGGATAGAGAGTAAAAGGAGGGTAGAGAATGAGGGACAGTTGTTTGCATGAACCAGGAAGCTACATCACAAATGTCTTCCTTAGCGTTCAACCCGGTGTCCAAAAACATGATCCCTGTTGAGGTTGTGGGTCTTCCAGCAGGACAACAACCACAAACACTCATGGAAAATCACTCTGGAATGGATCAAGAAGAAGCGCTGGACTGTTCTGTAGTGGCCAGCGAAGGGTCCAGATCTGCGCCACATCAATAACCTATGGTGAGAGCTGAAAACAGCAGTTGGTGGAGGGCGTCATGTAAAAATCTTCCCAGTGTGAAATAGTTCCCAATCGT
>NC_048567.1:71418099-71433099 GCF_013265735.2 Oncorhynchus mykiss
ACTCTGTGTTTCTCTGGGTAGACAGCTGTGTGGAGCGGCCTCCTGGTCAGACTTTGGAGGCGTGCACACCACCCACCGCTTCTGAGTATATTACTCGCCAATGCCCAGTCTCTAGGTAACAAGGTAGACGAAATTAGGGCAAGGTTTCTTTCCAGAGAGACATCAGGGATTGTAACATACTCTGTTTCACGGAAACATGGATCTATTGGCGTACGTTTTCGGAGTCAGTACAGCCACCGGGATTCTTAATGCGCCGCGCCGACAGAAATAAACATCTCTCTGGGAAGAAGAAGGGCGGTGGTGTATGCTTCATGATTAACGACTCATGGTGTAATCTTAACAACATACAGGAACTCAAGTCATTTTGTTCATCTGACCTAGAATTCATTTCAATCAAATGCCGACCATATTATCTCCCAAGAGAATTCTCGTCGGTTATTGTCATAACCGTGTACAGTGGGGCAAAAAAGTATGTAGTCAGCCACCAATTGTGACATTTCTCCCGCTTAAAAAGATGAGAGAGGCCTGTAATTTTCATCATAGGTACACTTCAACTATGACAGACAAAATGAGAAAAACAAATCCAGAAAAATCACATTGTAGGATTTTTTATGAATTTATTTGCAAATTATGGTGGAAAATAAGTATTTGGTCAATAACAAAAGTGTATCTCAATACTTTGTTATATACCCTTTGTTGGCAATGACAGAGGTCAAACGTTTTCTGTAAGTCTACACAAGGTTTTCACACACTGTTGCTGTTATTTTGGCACATTCCTCCATGCAGATCTCCTCTAGAGCAGTGATGTTTTGGGGCTGTTGCTGGGCAACACAGACTTTCAACTCCCTCCAAATATTTTCTATGGGGTTGAGATCTGGAGACTGGCTAAACCACTCCAGGACCTTGAAATCCTAAGCCTCTCCTTCGTTACCCGGGCGGTGTGTTTGGGATCATTGTTATGCTGAAAGACCCAGCCACGTTTCATCTTCAATGCCCTTGCTGATGGAAGGAGGTTTTCACTCAAAATCTCACGATACATGGCCCCATTCATTCTTTCCTTTACATGGATCAGTCGTCCTGGTCCCTTTGCAAAAAAAAACAGCCCCAAAGCATGATGTTTCCACCCCCATGCGTCACAGTAGGTTGGTGTTCTTTGAATGCAACTCAGCATTCTTTGTCCTCCAAACACGACGTGTTGAGTTTTTACCAAAAAGTTATATTTTGGTTTCATCTGACCATATGACATTCTCCCAATCTTCTTCTGGATCATCCAAATGCTCTCTAGCAAACTTCAGACGGGCCTGGACATGTACTGGCTTAAGCAGGGGGGCACGTCTGAAACTGCAGGATTTGAGTCCCTGGAGGCGTAGTGTGTTACTGATGGTAGGCTTTGTTACTTTGGTCCCAGCTCTCTGCAGGTCATTCACTAGGTTCCCCCGTGTGGTTCTGGGATTTTTGCTCACCGTTCTTGTGATCATTTTGACCCCACGGGGTGAGATCTTGCGTTGAGCCCCAGATGGAGGGAGATTATCAGTGGTTTTGTATGTCTTCCATTTCCTAATAATTGCTCCCACAGTTGATTTCTTCAAACCAAGCTGCTTACCTATTGCAGATTCAGTCTTCCCAGCCTGGTGCAGGTCTACAATTTTGTTTCTGGTCTCCTTTGACAGTTCTTTGGTCTTGGCCATAGTGGAGTTTGGAGTGTGACTGTTTGAGGTTGTGGACAGGTGTCTTTTATACTGATAACAAGTTCAAACAGGTGCCATTAATACAGGTAACGAGTGGAGGACAGAGAAGCCTCTTAAAGAAGAAGTTACAAGTCTGTGAGAGCCAGACATCTTGCTTGTTTGTAGGTGACCAAATACTTATTTTCCACCATAATTTTCAAATAAATTCATAAAAAATCCTACAATGTGATTTTCTGGATTTTTTTTTCTCATTTTGTCTTTCATAGTTGAGGTGTACCTATGATGAAAATTACAGGCCTCTCTCATCTTTTTAAGTGAGAGAACTTGCACAATTGGTGGCTGACTAAATACTTTTTTGCCTCACTGTATATCCCCCCTCAAGCCGATACCACGACGGCCCTCAAGGAACTTCACTGGACTCTATGCAAACTGGAAACCATATATCCTAAGGCTGTTTATTGTAGCTGGGGATCTTAACAAAGCACATTTGATCACAAGGCTTCCTAAATTCAATCAGCATATTGAGTAAGTGAGTAAAACATTTAAATGTGTTAACCCTCACAAGGCTGCCGGCTCAGACGGCATCCCTAACTGCGTCCTCAGAGCATGCGCAGACCAGCTGGCTGGTGTGTTTACGGACATATTCAATCTCTCCCTATCCCAGTCTGCTGTCCCCACATGCTTCAAAATGGCCACCATTGTTCCTGTACCCAATAAGGCAAAGATAACTGAAGTAAATGACTATCTTCCCCGAGCACTCACTTCTGTCATTGTGAAGTGCTTTGAGAGACTAGTCAAGGATCATATCACCTCCACCTTACCTGTCACCCTAGACCCACTTCAATTTTCATACCGTCCAAATAGGTCCACAGACGATGCAATCGCCATCACACTGACCACTGCCCTATCCCATCTGGACAAGATAAATACCTATGTAAGAATGCTGCTCATTGACTACAGCTCAGCATTCAACACCATAGTACCCTCCAAGCTCATCATTAAGCTTGAGGTCCTGGGTCTGAACCCCGCCCTGTGTAATTGGGTCCTGGACTTCCTGACTGGCAGCCCCCTGGTGGTGAAGGTAGGATCAACACTGGGACCCCATATGGGTGCGTGCTCAGCCCCCTCCTGTATTCCCTGTTCACCCATGACTGCGTGGCCAAGAATGCCTCCAACTCAATCATCAAGTTTGCAGACGACACAACATTAGTGGGCTTGATTACCAACAACGACAAGACAGCATACAGGGAGGAGGTGAGGGCACTCGGAATGGGGTCTCAGGAAAGCAACTTCTCACTCAATGTCAACAAAACAAAGGAGATGATCATGGACTTCAGGAAACAGCAGAGGGAGCACCCCCCTATCCACATTGATGGGACAGCTGTGGAGAAGGTGGAAAGTTTTAAGTTCCTCGGCGTGCACATCACGGACAAACTGAAATTGTCCACTCACACAGACGGTGTCGTGAAGTCAACCTCAGGAGGCTGAAGAAATTTGGCTTGTCACCTAAAACCCTCACAAACTTTTGCAGAATTGCACAATTGAGAGCATCCTGTCGGGCTGTATAATCAACTGGTACAGCATCTGCACCACCCACAACCGCAGGGCTCTCCAGGGGGTGGTGCAGTCTGCACAACATATCACCGGCTGCAAACTATTTGCCCTCCAGGACACTTACAGCACCCGATGTCACAGGAAGACCAAAAAGATCATCAAGGACAATAACCACCCGAGCCACTGCCTGTTCACCCAGCTACCATCGACAAGGCAAGGTCAGTACAGGTGCATCAAAGCTAGGACCGAGAGACTGAAAAACAGCTTCTATCTCAAGGCCATCAGACTGTTAAACAGCCATCACTAATACAGGCTGCTGCCTACATACAGACTTGAAATCATTGACCACTTTAATAAATGGGTCACTAGTCACTTTAATAATAATTAATAATGCCTCTTTATTAATGTTTACATGTCTTGCATTACTTATCTCATATCACATCTATTGCATCTTGCCTATGCCGCTCGGTCATCACTCATCCATATATTTATATATATATGGATATATTCTTATTCCATCCCTTTACTTAGATTTGTATGTACAGTGCCTTGCGAAAGTATTCGGCCCCCTTGAACTTTGCGACCTTTTGACACATTTCAGGCTTCAAACATAAAGATATAAAACTGTATTTTTTTTGTGAAGAATCAACAACAAGTGGGACACAATCTTGAAGTGGAACGACATTTATTGGATATTTCAAACTTTTTTAACAAATCAAAAACTGAAAAATTGGGCGTGCAAAATTATTCAGCCCCCTTAAGTTAATACTTTGTAGCGCCACCTTTTGCTGCGATTACAGCTGTAAGTCGCTTGGGGTATGTCTCTATCAGTTTTGCACATCGAGAGACTGACATTTTTTCCCATTCCTCCTTGCAAAACAGCTCGAGCTCAGTGAGGTTGGATGGAGAGCATTTGTGAACAGCAGTTTTCAGTTCTTTCCACAGATTCTCGATTGGATTCAGGTCTGGACTTTGACTTGGCCATTCTAACACCTGGATATGTTTATTTTTGAACCATTCCATTGTAGATTTTGCTTTATGTTTTGGATCATTGTCTTGTTGGAAGACAAATCTCCGTCCCAGTCTCAGGTCTTTTGCAGACTCCATCAGGTTTTCTTCCAGAATGGTCCTGTATTTGGCTCCATCCATCTTCCCATCAATTTTAACCATCTTCCCTGTCCCTGCTGAAGAAAAGCAGGCCCAAACCATGATGCTGCCACCACCATGTTTGACAGTGGGGATGGTGTGTTCAGCTGTGTTGCTTTTACGCCAAACATAACGTTTTGCATTGTTGCCAAAAAGTCAAATTTTGGTTTCATCTGACCAGAGCACCTTCTTCCACATGTTTGGTGTGTCTCCCAGGTGGCTTGTGGCAAACTTTAAACGACACTTTTTATGGATATCTTTAAGAAATGGCTTTCTTCTTGCCACTCTTCCATAAAGGCCAGATTTGTGCAATATACGACTGATTGTTGTCCTATGGACAGAGTCTCCCACCTCAGCTGTAGATCTCTGCAGTTCATCCAGAGTGATCATGGGCCTCTTGGCTGCATCTCTGACCAGTCTTCTCCTTGTATGAGCTGAAAGTTTAGAGGGACGGCCAGGTCTTGGTAGATTTGCAGTGGTCTGATACTCCTTCCATTTCAATATTATCACTTGCACAGTGCTCCTTGGGATGTTTAAAGCTTGGGAAATCTTTTTGTATCCAAATCCGGCTTTAAACTTCTTCACAACAGTATCTCGGACCTGCCTGGTGTGTTCCTTGTTCTTCATGATGCTCTCTGCGCTTTTAACGGACCTCTGAGACTATCACAGTGCAGGGGCATTTATACGGAGACTTGATTACACACAGGTGGATTGTATTTATCATCATTAGTCATTTAGGTCAACATTGGATCATTCAGAGATCCTCACTGAACTTCTGGAGAGAGTTTGCTGCACTGAAAGTAAAGGGGCTGAATAATTTTGCACGCCCAATTTTTCAGTTTTTGATTTGTTAAAAAAGTTTTAAATATCTAATAAATGTCGTTCCACTTCATGATTGTGTCCCACTTGTTGTTGATTCTTCACAAAAAAAATACAGTTTCATATCTTTATGTTTGAAGCCTGAAATGTGGCAAAAGGTCGCAAAGTTCAAGGGGGCCGAATACTTTCGCAAGGCACTGTATTAGGTAGTTGTTGTGGAATTGTTAGATTACTTGTTAGATATTACTGCACTATCGGAACTAGAATCACAAGCAATTCGCTACACTCACAATAGCATCTGCTAACCACATGTATATGACCAATACAATTTGATTTGATTTGGATTTGGTTGCTGTACTACTCTGTGTTTCTCTGGGTAGATAGCTGTTGTGGTGGCTATACTACTCTGTGTTTCTCTGGGTAGACAGCTGTGTGGAGCGGCCTCCTGGTCAGACTTAGAAGGCGTGCACACCACCCACCGCTTCCGAGTATATTACTCGCCAATGCCCAGTCTCTAGATAACAAGGTAGATGAAATTAGGGCAAGGTTGCTTTCCAGAGAGACATCAGGGATTGTAACATACTCTTTTTCATGGAAACATGGCTCTCTTGGGTAGATAGTCAGATGTGAGGTGGCTATACTACTCTGTGTTTCTCTGGGTATTCTTATTCCACTGTTATAGATCAGAGTGAGGACTCTCCGATGATTCAACCTATGATCGATTCCAGCCTCACGGCCACTGTGAGAGGACTAAGGGCTGAGGGCTGAGGGCTCACGGCTGGGGGCCGAAAGCTAGGGGTTGAAGACTGGGGACTGATGGCTGGGGGCTGGGACTGAGCGCTGGGGACTGAGGGCTGAGGGACAAGCCCAAGGCTTGTGGAGCAGCAGGTCTATAATGTAACAGACAGACAACATACATTGCGCAGTCGTACTCAGGGTCCTCTGGTAGTACATATTAATTGGCTGTAGTGCAGTCTCACATGTGTAAGAATGTGTAAGAATATTTCAAGATAGACGCAGAGAACTAGAGATCAATGGAACTAGTAATTTCTCTGTAATGGGGAACTGAAGATTAATGGGTCAGGGACATGGGTTGTTTTTCAGTTCAACATCTGTTTAGAATCTGTGTAGGGGTTCCAGTCTGGGAATTGTAGCTACACGTGGCAAGTTCTTATTTGTCCAAATTGACTGTACATTAAGACTAAAACTTAATAATTGGCCCTTTTTTATTGCAAGGAATACTAATTGTGTCACGTTCTGACCTTAGTTCCTTTGTTATGTCTTTGTTTTAGGTTGGTCAGGGCGTGAGTTGGTTCTCAATCAGAGGCAGGTGTCGTTCGTTGTCTCTGATTGAGAGTCATACTTAGGTAGCCTTTTCCCACCTGTGTTTTGTGGGTGATTATTTTCTGTTTAGTGTGTTTTGCACGTGACAGAGCTGTTTTGTTTTTTTCACGTTGTTATTTCTATTTCAGTGTTCAGTAATAAAACATCATGAACACCTACCACACTGTGCATTGGTCCGATATTTCATACTCGTCGTCAGACGACGAAGACTACCGTTACAAATTGGTTAACCACAAGCTAGGTTTTGTTATAAACTACATCCTGTATCTTTGTTAAGTGCAGAAAAACAACGAGAACAGGGGAGAATTAACGTCTACCATCCACTTTCCAGTATAATTACTATGATTTGTTCTCTTTTAATACATATGTTTTTTCTCTCCCTGATTTGCTTTGGGGCCTGTGTTATTGAAGAATAACATCAACTGCTAACACATGATAACAGCTGGAACTGGTGTTTGTGTCTGCCTGTGTTGCACTAGGTTTCTGGTTGGGGGTGGTGTCGGGGGGGGGTTGTGTTCAATTAACCCCTTAGTTCCCTAACTCGGGTCACATGTGGACTAGTGGTCCAAGCCCATGGAGGGTTCAGTCGATAAACAGAGGCTAGATGGTGCTACTATTGTATTATTCACAGACTCCCTGAGATATTCATATTGACATACTCTGAACACACACACACACACACACACACACACACACACATTGACCCAGGGTGTATTACTGGTGAGCTGGTGCACAGCTGTGCTTCATCCTCACAGACGTTGAGGGCATATGCCATATTGTAGAAAGTAAAGTGTGTGCCCAAGTGTGTTTGTGTCTATGTGTTTGCGTGTGTGTTTGCCTGTGCATGTGTGTATACACTTACGTGTGTGTGAATGCGTTCAATGCCAGATGCTTCCTGTGTACGGTATGTGCTCCAGAGCAAGTGAAGTGTCCAGCCATTAGACTAGTATTGCCATATGTCTAGTGGGGCGCTCGGGGCACCACAATGCAATTAGACTCCGCTATCAAATATTTATTTTCTCAGCTGCATCTCCTGTGCTCAAGAGAAGAAAGACTATTCACCATGCGCTTCCAAATGAAAATAGTATACAAAGTAAATACTTAACAGAGCTGATCTAGAATTTATCTGTGTGAACTCACCGAGCCAATCTATGTCTGGGTGTCTTTCTGTTTGTCAGTGTCTATGTCAGTGTGTGAGTGTGTACATGCGTGGGTTGGTGTGTGGCGTGTATGTATGTGTGTGTGCATCTCCTGCTGCATCTCTTCAGTATTATAGAATATGAATGTGGCAAAGTGTAGATAGATGTGTGTGTGATTTGAAAGGTGTTTGACACGGGGGTTACGTCAGGCCGGGTCTGGTCTGAACCAACAGGTGTTTAGGGGGTTACTTCATGCCGGGTCTGGTCTGAACCAACAGGTGTTTAGGGGGTTACTTCAGGCCGGGTCTGGTCTGAACCAACGGGTGTTTAGGGGGTTACTTCAGGCTGGGTCTGGTCTGAACCAACGGGTGTTTAGGGGGTTACTTCAGGTCGGGTCTGGTCTGAACCAACGGGTGTTTAGGGGGTTACTTCAGGCCGGGTCTGGTCTGAACCAACAGGTGTTTAGGGGGTTACTTCATGCCGGGTCTGGTCTGAACCAACAGGTGTTTAGGGGGTTACTTCAGGCCGGGTCTGGTCTGAACCAACGGGTGTTTAGGGGGTTACTTCAGGCCGGGTCTGGTCTGAACCAACGGGTGTTTGGGGGCTTACTTCAGGCCAGGTCTGGTCTGAACCAACAGGTGTTTAGGGGGTTACTTCAGGCCGGGTCTGGTCTGGTCTGAACCAACATGTGTTTAGGGGCTTACTTCAGGCCGGGTCTGGTCTGAACCAACAGGTGTTTAGGGGGTTACTTCATGCCGGGTCTGGTCTGAACCAACAGGTGTTTAGGGGGTTACTTCAGGCCGGGGTCTGGTCTGAACCAACAGGTGTTTAGGGCGTTACTTCAGGTCGGGTCTGGTCTGAACCAACGGGTGTTTAGGGGGTTACTTCAGGCCGGGTCTGGTCTGAACCAACGGGTGTTTAGGGGGTTACTTCAGGCAGGGTCTGGTCTGAACCAACAGGTGTTTAGGGGGTTACTTCAGGCCGGGTCTGGTCTGAACCAACGGGTGTTTAGGGGGTTACTTCAGGCCGGGTCTGGTCTGAACCAACGGGTGTTTAGGGGCTTACTTCAGGCCGGGTCTGGTCTGAACCAACGGGTGTTTAGGGGGTTACTTCAGGCCGGGTCTGGTCTGAACCAACGGGTGTTTAGGGGGTTACTTCAGGCCGGGTCTGGTCTGAACCAACAGGTGTTTAGGGGGTTACTTCAGGCCGGGTCTGGTCTGAACCAACAGGTGTTTAGGGGCTTACTTCAGGCCGGGTCTGGTCTGAACCAACAGGTGTTTAGGGGGTTACTTCATGCCGGGTCTGGTCTGAACCAACAGGTGTTTAGGGGGTTACTTCAGGTCGGGTCTGGTCTGAACCAACGGGTGTTTAGGGGGTTACTTCAGGCCGGGTCTGGTCTGAACCAACGGGTGTTTAGGGGGTTACTTCAGGCCGGGGTCTGGTCTGAACCAACAGGTGTTTAGGGCGTTACTTCAGGTCGGGTCTGGTCTGAACCAACGGGTGTTTAGGGGGTTACTTCAGGCCGGGTCTGGTCTGAACCAACGGGTGTTTAGGGGGTTACTTCAGGCCGGGTCTGGTCTGAACCAACAGGTGTTTAGGGGGTTACTTCATGCCGGGTCTGGTCTGAACCAACAGGTGTTTAGGGGGTTACTTCAGGTCGGGTCTGGTCTGAACCAACGGGTGTTTAGGGGGTTACTTCAGGCCGGGTCTGGTCTGAACCAACGGGTGTTTAGGGGGTTACTTCAGGCAGGGTCTGGTCTGAACCAACAGGTGTTTAAGGGGTTACTTCAGGCCGGGTCTGGTCTGAACCAACGGGTGTTTAGGGGGTTACTTCAGGCCGGGTCTGGTCTGAACCAACGGGTGTTTAGGGGCTTACTTCAGGCCGGGTCTGGTCTGAACCAACAGGTGTTTAGGGGGTTACTTCAGGCCGGGTCTGGTCTGAACCAACAGGTGTTTAGGGGCTTACTTCAGGCCGGGTCTGGTCTGAACCAACAGGTGTTTAGGAGGTTACTTCATGCCGGGTCTGGTCTGAACCAACAGGTGTTTAGGGGGTTACTTCAGGTCGGGTCTGGTCTGAACCAACGGGTGTTTAGGGGGTTACTTCAGGCCGGGTCTGGTCTGAACCAACGGGTGTTTAGGGGGTTACTTCAGGCAGGGTCTGGTTTGAATCAACAGGTGTTTAGGGGGTTACTTCAGGCCGGGTCTGGTCTGAACCAACGGGTGTTTAGGGGGTTACTTCAGGCAGGGTCTGGTTTGAATCAACAGGTGTTTAGGGGGTTACTTCAGGCCGGGTCTGGTCTGAACCAACGGGTGTTTAGGGGGTTACTTCAGGCCGGGTCTGGTCTGAACCAACGGGTGTTTAGGGGCTTACTTCAGGCCGGGTCTGGTCTGAACCAACAGGTGTTTAGGGGGTTACTTCAGGCCGGGTCTGGTCTGAACCAACAGGTGTTTAGGGGGTTACTTCATGCCGGGTCTGGTCTGAACCAACGGGTGTTTAAGGGGTTACTTCAGGCCGGGTCTGGTCTGAACCAACAGGTGTTTAGGGGGTTACTTCAGGCCGGGTCTGGTCTGAATCAACGGGTGTTTAGGGGGTTACTTCAGGCCGGGTCTGGTCTGAACCAACGGGTGTTTAGGGGGTTACTTCAGGCCGGGTCTGGTCTGAACCAACGGTTGTTTAGGGGGTTATTTCAGGCCGGGTCTGGTCTGAACCAACGGGTGTTTAGGGGGTTACTTCAGGCCGGGTCTGGTCTGAACCAACGGGTGTTTAGGGGGTTACTTCAGGCCGGGTCTGGTCTGAACCAACGGGTGTTTAGGGGGTTACTTCAGGCCGGGTCTGGTCTGAACCAACGGGTGTTTAGGGGGTTACTTCAGGTCGGGTCTGGTCTGAACCAACGGGTGTTTAGGGGGTTACTTCAGGCCGGGTCTGGTCTGAACCAACGTTTTTGATTATGATTCTCTTCCGGTTTTATTGTCTGTTTTCTCCACTGTAACTAATTGGCTGAATCTGTGACGAGTGCTGATGTAGGGTCTGTCTTGCCTATTTAGATTAGAATGAATAGACCTGTCATAGATCAACACTCCTACTCTTAGACGCTTTAGGAATATGGGCCTAGGTGTTAAAGAACAGTATACTATAATTTTATTTCATCTTAAAACATCTGATTTATAAACCATTTTACGGCATTGGGAATAATCTTACGGCCCTAAAAAGCTCAATTGGTTCTTTATCCCTAACTGAGTGATACACCATAAAGAATGGTGACCGACCGGCTTGATTCGGTCTTATGTAGCAAAATGTGAAAGGGTGTTTCTTACATTGGATAAAAGTTGAGAAAATTGTATATCATACACTACAGATGAGGAACAACGGGAAAGTAGTTCTGCTTTGAAAGTTTATACACTTTTGAGAAAATGGCCCTTGAATGTTTTGGTAAATCTACTGGACAGCTCTTCTTTGTCTAAACCCATTTAGCATCATTATTCACACCCTCTTAAGACTTAGCCCCACCCATCTCTTTAAGGATTCACTTGTGAGGCCATGTACTGAACAACCAAAGATTTCAAGACTAAAGGCTGGTTTATACTGCAGGTGTGTCGTAAATTGAATCTGGAGTGTCAGAGTGCTCTCAGATTGTGCTCTGGGCACTCGTAAACTCAGAGCATTGTCAAATTGTCCATTCATAAATTCAGACCTTTGGTAAATTCATCAGTTATTCTGCGCTTAGGCACACTCGGACGAGAGTGCTCTAAAATCGGAGTAGATAGCCAGAGCGACTTTACCCGCTACGTCTATCAACAGTTGTTGCAATGAAATCATGAACACTCTATTGAAATGGTTTCTTGCATATTGGAGTCTTTTGTTTAGACATGTAGCTAGCTAAACAATTCTTACAAGCATTTCGCTGCACTCGCAATAACATCTGCTAAACATGTGTATGTGACCAATAAAATTTGATTTTGATTGGATTTAAGTGAACCATAATCATGACGTTACTACCCTGCATGAATCTGCTGGCAGCTAACCAACCAGGTTCAATGTTAGCTAGCTAACGGTAGCTAACATTACTCTAACATTACTCTATAACTAACAGTTGCAATTCAAATGGCTCTGAGCTACGAATACAGATACCATACAGATCATACACATAACGTTAGCTAGCGAGAAAGCCAGCTAACGTGACCTAGTTAGCTAACAGTACACTTTAACTTGAAATGAAAACAACGTTCTGACAAAATTATAAATGTGTAATATCTGAAAATGTAGCTAGCTAGACTATCTTACATGAATGGACGCTTCTCCCTCTGTCACTGATGCCATGGTTGCCCTTAGTTTGAAGATGTAACCCAGAGACAGGTGTTTTATACAATAGCCTTCAGTGTGTTCTCATTTCGACTCCCTCTGCATTATTGCAATCAAATGCCAGAAATGTCTCCATCTCCTTAGCTATCATACTCTAATTCCACTGATTTCAAAACTCGGTCCTCTAGAAAGTGGAGAGCAACACTTTTGCAGTTCTGCTACGTGATATATTTTTCAAAAAGCCGTATTAGAAGAGATACACATACTGAGCAGCTCATGTTATTGATAGAAGCGTGTTACATGGCAGACCAATCTGAACTCATCTCTTGTCATGTCCTGCCCATCCATTATCTCAGCCAATCATGGCTAGCGGAAAGGTTTCTGTCTTTTTCCATGGCTAAACCAACTAGGCTCATAATTTAACACTTGTATTCATATTTACAGACGACATACACGTTTGTTATTAAGGCACATGAAAGTTTATATCATCCAGAAGGAATTTCTGCCCCCAAAATTATTTTTATTTAAAAAAAAGTTTGTGTTCAAATGGCTCTCCTGCAAAGTAGTGATGCGCAACATATGCCTAGTTTCCTGAAACGGGTCACAATTGAGGTATTACAGTCTACAGGTTCTTTAGCCCAAACTGAGTGATACACCATAAAGAATGGAGCTGTTACAGTCTGCAGGTTATTTATGGTTGTAACCTGTGGTTACTGAGGTCCAGTGGAATGTGAAGGGTCTGGTGGATTAAACATGACCAGGGTAAGGACTTAAATTGAAGCTTGCTCCAGCATTGGCTGGCTACGAGTTGTGTGTGTGTGTGTATGTTTCAGTGTGTGTGTACATGTCAATAACTGTGTACACGTGTGTGCATCAGTCTGTGTGTGCACACAATTGTGTGTGTATGTTTGTGTGTTTGTTTGTGTGTGTGCTGCTAATTCATATTAAAAGCTGCTACTGCCGCTGCAGAGGCACTGCCCTCTCTCTCTAGAGAGAAGGATAGAGAGAATGACTGCGCATATCTGTCAGGCCCTGACTGTTAGCCCACCGAGATAAAGTCTTCAGGCCCTGACTGTTAGGCCTCTGAGATAAAGTCTTCAGGCCCTGACTGTTAGCCCACTGAGATAAAGTCTTCAGACCCTGACTGTTAGTCCACTGAGATAAAGTCTTCAGGCCCTGACTGTTAGCCCACTGAGATAAAGTCTTCAGACCCTGACTGTTAGCCCACTGAGATAAAGTCTTCAGACCCTGACTGTTAGCCCACTGAGATAAAGTCTTCAGGCCCTGACTGTTAGCCCACTGAGATAAAGTCTTCAGGCCCTGACTGTTAGTCCACTGAGATAAAGTCTTCAGACCCTGACTGTTAACCCACTGAGATAAAGTCTTCAGACCTTGACTGTTAGCCCACTGAGATAACGTCTTCAGGCCCTGACTGTTAGCCCACTGAGATAAAGTCTTCAGGCCCTGACTGTTAGCCCACTGAGATAATGTCTTCAGGCCCTGACTGTTAGCCCACTGAGATAAAGTCTTCAGACCCTGACTGTTAACCCACTGAGATAAAGTCTTCAGACCTTGACTGTTAGCCCACTGAGATAACGTCTTCAGGCCCTGACTGTTAGCCCACTGAGATAAAGTCTTCAGGCCCTGACTGTTAGCCCACTGAGATAAAGTCTTCAGGCCCTGACTGTTAGCCCACTGAGATAATGTCTTCAGGCCCTGACTGTTAGCCCACTGAGATAAAGTCTTCAGGCCCTGACTGTTAGCCCACTGAGATAATGTCTTCAGGCCCTGACTGTTAGTCCACTGAGATAATGTCTTCAGGCCCTGACTGTTAGCCCACTGAGATAATGTCTTCAGGCCCTGACTGTTAGCCCACTGAGATAATGTCTCATAAAGTGCTACTCATTATCAGCTTAGTTCTGTGATCCACCTCTGACCTCTTGTTTGTTATATTTCTGGATTTCCTCTCCAGTGTCCTCTAGTTTTACTGTGTTTGTGTCATTGATTAGGTGTTTGTACTTTGTAATGTGTACGTGTGTATTTATGTGTATTCTCCCCTTGAGTAGTGTAAAATGGCGGGTGTGTTCTAGTGGACAGACATACACCCATAATGCTGCTGTTGCTACTGATTATCGGAGGAGATATCAATAATTGAGTAAACACAGAGATAAAAGGGATTGTTTTAATTCCTCGCTAGAAGGTTAGTCGGCCCAGTTTGCTCCTGAATTAAATGGAGGGGGTAATTCATAGTGGCTGTGTAACCCTAATTATTTGACTTAATTATCTACTGTATCTCCTTCTCCTAAGGGCCCGTGGGTTCCATGATAAAGAGTCGGGTTACAATCAAGTTCTTTTCTGTAATTTAAGGCTTCCAAGTAGCAGTTGCACAACACATTAGGTTACATCTCTACATCTCCATCACTTCACTTCTCTGACACACATCTCTACCGTTACTCCTCACGCGCAGGTCAGTCTGGGAAGAGTATTTTACCAATAAGTCCCAATATAAAATCTTAGTATGTATGGGTATGCAATTATGTGTACAAACATTCATTTTGAAGACGGCTTTAATTGTACTGAGAATCAAGGATGAGAATCTCCATCTGCATAAATATGAAAGGGATTACTGTAGCCTGTTTGGGTTCGTACCGGGGAACGGCTTTAACCTCCCCTCTCCCCTAATAAAGACAATCTATTGGGCAGGAAGACTCCGTTTTGGCTGGATTATAATACAGACACACACACACACACACACACACACACACACTCACACACACACACACACACACACACACACACACACACACACACACACACACACACACACACACACACACACACACACAGCCTTTGAACTGGAGTGCTAGCTAGAGCTGGGACAAAAATCCATAATTGATGCGGTAATGATAAATAGAACGATATGTTTAAAACAATCATGTGCACTTTTATCATTTTGTAGCCAACAATTGTCCTATTAACATTCACCCATATTAGCAAACTTATTTTGTTT